>NC_043742.1:1029487-1033275 GCF_004337985.1 Pyricularia pennisetigena
GACGCCAAGTGTACATCCATGAATGCAAACCCCTGGCCCAAGCGGAATGTTCAAATCCTCGAGTCAACATTCTTGACCGTTGATGTCTGCCGGTGGGCCGGCTCACGTCCATTGGCGCGCAATGTTTTGCGTGCTAGATGCAGTCTGCAGAAAACAATATATGGAGCCACCGCCCTGACAAAAGCACCAAACGGCATAGCAACGTCGTCATGATCAGCTCTCTGTTTTGACCGTTGATGTCTGCCGGTGGGCCGGCTCACGTCCATTGGCGCGCAATGTTTTGCGTGCTAGATGCAGTCTGCAGAAAACAATATATGGAGCCACCGCCCTGACAAAAGCACCAAACGGCATAGCAACGTCGTCATGATCAGCTCTCTGTTTGTGTGTGTGTGTGTGTTGTTTGTCTGTCTTGGCATCCTTGGTCGTGCCATAAGGACTGAAGCTCGACATAACTTGCTCTCCCAAGTGGGTCCGGCGGCGACGGCTCGGGGCGCAGACCGGACAACAACAGTACGGGACACGGCTCCGTGCTGCTCAACCTCTTTGAGTGAATGACGGAGCCTGATGGGGGTTGGGACTCTACAAACTTGGCTCAACCTCAGCCTACACTCACTTTACCTTCAAGCACATGGTTGGCGATGGGAAACGGCCATCTCTCAGATGCCTGCCGGCAATCCTTGTCTCCTCTTTTCTTCACCAACGCTCTGTTGAGTCCGCAATGCCACAAGTGTGCCTCCTCCATCTGGGGTTTCTACTTATAAACACGCATTCTTTTGACTTTCACGTGAGGAACTTCTCCACGACAGACAGATCTTTGGACCTTTTCCGCTCCGTTTGTCACGCCCTTCTAATTCCTCGACTTACACCCAAGAGATCCAAGTCTGGGGGACCGAGTCTTTTTCTACCCTGCACGCTGACCGGGCGTTTGTTCAACGCGTTGCCCTTTTTTCGTAACGTAGCTTGTGATTCGTATCTCGAGGTTATTTCTTCACTTTGTTTTCACTCATCTTTCAACTTGATGTAGAGAAAAAAAAGAAAAGAAAAAAAATCTGTTCATCAAAAGTAACAAGAACGCCTGCGCTTTTCATCTCCAGACATCGCAGGTTTATAAGAAGTACATCTCTATACTTTTACTGAGATTTAACGAAATAAAAGAAATCATCGCCGCACGCCGCGACCGACGTCGCGAGAATGCGCAATGCAGATGGCGCCTGCGACGGCAAGCCGGCGGCCTCGGGCTTCACGGCTCGCTTCTTCCCGTCTGGCCTTCGCGCTCAGTACTGGGACGGAGCTCTCGCCATCTTCCTGCTTTTCATGATGCAGATCATCATCTACGCCCTCGGCTTCGTCTCGATCTTCCTTGGAGGATTCTCCGCCGCCATCATGGGAATGATGCTATTGGCGGTCACGATTGGACTGGTCGACTGGGCGGTGCGTCGTTTTCGCGGCTCCGAGGCCGTTGGTGTGTTTTATCACAAGTATCTCAAAGGCCCGGTTGGTTTTTTTTTTCTCTGCCCCGTGGACGTGCTTCTTGCTTATTCCGTTGGCTTTTTTTTTTTTTTTTTTTTTTTTTTTAACACTGACGTGATCCCCTTGTGCTAGACCGACCTGCTCAACAAGCACATGTCTGTCGGCTTCACTGTGCCTTTTGTTCAAATCTTCCGAAACAAGCCGGCCAGTTCTCTGGAGATTGGCTTGATCACTGCCATGTTTGGTAGGGTTGTGCCTTGTTTTGTCAATCGTTGCACCGCAACGTTCTCTTCCTCCTATTCGAGCTCTCGCTGATGTTGGTCACTTGGTCATAGTTCTCATGGGTGTGCTCTCTCCCGTGCTGGTGTACTACTTGTCATATGCCATTCACACTTGCTCACTACGCTTCGGCTTTGGGAGACATAAAAAGAGTAAGAGGGCTACCAACCCGGCCGGCCAACGCTCGGCAAACCTACCTCGGTCCAAAAACCGGCAGAACGACAACAAGTCACTCCCGACGTCTCTGCTGCTGCCGTCTTCTGTAGAGCAGGTGCGGCAAATCCCGTTGAAGAGGTTCTCTGACCAGTCCACGCTCATGGGGAGCTCGACGGTCACCGTGGCTGGCAACAGCTCTGGGATCCAAAGCCAGTCGACGTTGGTCAGTGCCAGGTCAAAGAACAGACAGGCGCTCAACTCATGCGAGCATCTGCCCAAGTCCCGGGAGGTCGTCAACTGGATCCTGCGCAACCCATGTCTCGTCATCTGCATCGTCTCGATCCCCATCTCAATCGGGGTGGCCGCCAGCACCGGAATAACAGTCTTCGCTGATACGTCCGTCCTGCTCGGGACGTGGATGACGACGCTGGCCCTGCAGGCCAGGGCGCGGACGTCGGCGCGGCTCAAGACCATGCCGCGGCGCCGCACCGCGCTCGTCGTCGGCCTCAACCCGGTCCTCATCACCGCGGGCGTCATGATCGCCTACGTCCAGGCCAAGCACGCCGTGCTCCGATCCAGCGTGCTCGCCGTCCTCGACACCTTCCAGTCCGGCCTGACCTTCGCCGGCTTCCTCATGGACCGCACCGCGCACGACGCCGTCTTCTCGCACATGACGGCAGGCGTGCCCTTCAGCGTCCTCGCCTCCTCCCGCAGCCGCACCGGCGTCACCGGCGGCGGCGGCGGCGGCAGCTCAGCGCCGTGCATGGGCGCTGGAGACATCGCCCTAACGATCCTGGAGTCGGGCCTCGTCGCCTGGGGCCTCAAGCTCTTCGAGTACCGGCGCGCTCTGGTCTCGCACGCCGGGCTGGTGGTCCTGGTGGCCTCCGCCACCGCGGCCGGCTTGACCGTCGTGCTCGGCCCGCTGCTGGCGCACGCCGCGGGGCTCGCCGGGGCGCAGAGCATCGCGTTCGCCGTGCGCAGCGTCACGCTTGCTCTGGGCACGCCCGTCATGGTCAAGCTGGGCGGCGACGTCGGCGTCAACGCGGCAATGGTGGTGTTCAACGGCATCGTCTTCCAGATGGCCATGGGTCTCGGCCTCGTGGGTTGGATCATTGGCACGGCGGAGCGGTGCTGCGCTTGGGTCTTGGCGAGCATTGCGCTTCGCGGCGAGGCGGCGCAGCTTGATCTTGAGCTTGGCAACGAGTCGTCAGAGCTCACGCCTAGTCTGAATCGGTTTGCTCGGCGCGTCGCCGACGGCACTCGGGCTGCCGGCAGTGGCGACGGGGACGAGTCGCCTCCTTCGCCTCCGCAGACGGCTGCCCGTCGACCTCAGCATGAATCCCACTGTATAGTCGCGGGGGACAACTGCCCAGGTGAGCAGTGCCAGTGCCGCCAGCCGCACCAGAGACAGCCGTCTGCCGCATCCTCCTCCTCCGCCATGATGCTGGAGGCGGTTGACGTCAACCCGCACTCTGCTCTCCGACCAGACGCCAAGCGCCTGCCGTGGTCGGCAGCTCGTCAACAGCAAGCATGCCCGCCACAGACATCCTCATCCACCGTCGACACCCGGAACAGCGACGCCGCGAATCGAGGCCCAGAGGACTCCCGCACCGTCGCTGTGGGCATCACGGTCGGCATCAATGCGGCCGCCATGGGGACGTCGTACCTCTACGAGCAGGGCAGCCGGGCCGCGCCCTACTCGGCGCTCGCCATGACCCTCTTTGGCGTCATGACCGTCATCTTCACTTCCATCACGCCGCTGACCGCGTGGCTGTTGGCGCAGGTTGGGCTGGCTGCGGCTGCGCCGTAAAATAAACATAAACTAAACAATTTTTTTCTCTCTCTCTCTTCTTTTTTTTTTTTTTTTTTTTTTTTTTTTTTGT
>NC_043742.1:1033347-1035558 GCF_004337985.1 Pyricularia pennisetigena
TGGGTTCTGGGAATGGCCTTTTTTTCGGCTTTTTTTTTGAGGCTGGAGGTTTACTTGTCTTTTGTTCTGGGCCTATGTCTGGTGTAGAAGTCTCGGGTTGAACGGGTGATCAGGCTGAGGCAGGTTTTGTAAATAAACCCCATGTTCTTCATTGAGGGCGGGGTGGAGCTGTTTCCTTTTTGCTTTTCTTTTGTCATGGCTGCATGCATTCAGGGTTGGCTCTCTGCGACAAAATCACCCGTCTTTTTTTGTTCATTGGCATATTGCTATTACTTTGGCGTCGCTTACTCCCTACATCCCCACACATTAGACCTCTGGTCTCCCTTTTATCCTTTTTTTTTTCAGTTGTTCTTGCGCATCACGCTTGTTGTCTACATTCCTGTCACTTTGCAGGGCATATAACACGGCTGAGAGGCTTCTCTGTGTTGGTGGACAGATACATTTTGTTGGGGAGGGGGCACTTGGAACTTTGTGGCTGGGCTGCAGCGGTTGTGGGGTTTGGTTTATTGTTGCCGGCATGTGCGTAACTCCACAGGTGGATTGAGTTCTTCGATAGCTTGGAAGACTAAGCCAAGGACTCGAGTCTAAATAAGATGATATGTAAGACATCGCCAGGACTCTAATGAAAACTATGGCCACCAACATGAACCGTGTGTGCGTGATGTAACGAATCCAATAAACGTGCACTGTGGCGATCATCTCGTCCACAAAAGGAACTGGTCGACTGGGACCTTGATGAAGCAAGATGCTGGGAACGTGAACGAGATGCTCCCGATTAATTAGACTATGCTGCTACTGAATCTTGCCGAAAACGGAAAAGTTGCGAAACGGCACAACGAGGATAACAAAGCCATGTTACAAGCAATACCCCCAACCCTACGAGGTCAAACATAAGCCAGGCAAATATGGCTTTGTTTATTGGTCTTTAATTTTTAAGTTTGGGTTTTAGCCCCTCTACATCTTCTCATAACCAATCTTAGCCTCGTGAGATTCAAGTTCTTTGATGGTATACATCGAAGATCTGACTGGTCTCTGGGATGGGCGGCCACTGGCACCGAGTCCTCCTGTTGTATTTTTTTTGGGTCTGAGATATTTCCAAATTCCCTGGCCCGGTTTCCTCCGGTTTTTGGACTCCTAGTCCTCCCCGGCTGTCTCTACAGGTCTCTGCATTGCTGCTCGTCATTGCCGTTCCGCGGCAGTTCCATATCCATCTAGTAGTCGGTGACCACCTCATTCCAACCTACAACCCGCGATTGTTAAATGTTAGCATATCGACCCATTATTCGCATACGCAACAACCCAGAAAACGTAGTCGCGGCGGCATACCTCTCAATCAGATGCAGGCCGCTGGCCGTGTCAACAATTTGGCTGATCTCGCCCGGCTTGAGGGCAAATGCGGCCGTCTCAAACTCCTTCTGCATATCTCCGCGGCCAAAGAAGCCGAGGTCTCCATGCTTGCGGGCGCTGCTGCAGTCGCTCTCGGTGGTGGCGAGAGCAGCCAGCGTCACCTCGCCGGCGTCGATGCGGGCCTTGTGGGCCTGGAGGATGCGGCGGGCTTCCTCCTTGGTGCGCGTGATGTTCTCCTCCTTCCAGCTCGAGGGCCGGCGCGAGTCGCGGTGCTTGATGAGCAGGTGCGCGGCGCGGATCTGGCCGTCCTGGGGCGAGTCCGAGGGCAGCGCCGACGAGTGGTACTTGCCCATGTACTGCTTGAGCTTGTCCGTGTCGGTGCCTGGCGGGGGCTCCCACCGCGACGTGGTGTTGGACGTGTTGAAGTAGTAGGGGAGGTTCTTGCTCTTGGACAGCCGCACCTCCCAGTTGGGCGGGAGGCCGGTTTCGGGGTGCTGTGGAATCGGATGCTTAGTACGGAATTTGCCTCTGTGTTTGATTGTTGATCTTTTGCTTCGCTGCTGTTATTGGCTTACCTGGTCGGCCATGGTCACTGCACCTCTTATCAAGGTCCCAGGGATGGGAATTGAGGGTCTGAAGCAAAGCTAAGACAAAGAGGGGTGAATTGCTATTTTCCAACTCTTGAAGTTGTGGATTGTGATGGAGAAACAGATACGAGATAAATTTCTCTAGTAGTCTACGAGGTCGCTGCACCAGCTTTCGGGACGCCCTGGCCAATGGACAGGATCGTACCTCTGATGTGATTGAAAGCCTCCGCTCCGAAAGCTCGAAAGGCGGGGAACAGGCGACGAGGGAAAGGAAAAA
>NC_043742.1:1035611-1045976 GCF_004337985.1 Pyricularia pennisetigena
AGGGGGGGGGGAGGACGGCAGTGATACTGTGTTGCGAACTGTGACGTTGCGCCCCACCACAGCTTGCCACAGCAACCGCGACAGTGCGAAGCTGGACCAATTGGTGGGGGCGGATCTTGGACAAGGGACAAACAAATCCTTGGATTCGGACTCGGGTGTGCCTGGATGACCAAGGTGACGTGCGTCTGGCCGGGCTTCCCACCGGTCTCGTGCATTGTAAAACGGCACGTGGTGGACACTCACTTTCCACTTTAGCAACGGCTGCGGCACAAGTCGCCATCACGAGGTCCGATTGCTAATCTGGTCTCGTTGGCCAAGGGGAGCCGATGCGGATCGATTCAATTATGCTGTGTTGCTAGACTCACGGTTAATGTACGCTATGTCGATCTAGCCTAGCACACGCAGGCACCTTACTTATCTCCTTGCCAAGCCCCTAAGTGCTCCAATACAAGAAAACGCCCTGTTTGCAAACCTCGGTCGGCAGCAGTAAGCCGCAAGCCGGCCTGTCCTGTTGTCGGACCCCCTTTCCGATATGGGGGGGCACTCACAAGATCTCGACCAGCTCACATGCCGCATTCCCCATAATGTTTACAACCTTCATCGCCATCGCCATCGTCACCATTATCATCACTACCCGAACACGCTCGTCAGGGCGTTGCCATATCCCTCATACGACGAATTGAGCTTCTCAATGTCGTAATCGTTCCAGTATCCACCGCCCGCGAGGTTGTACTGCTGGTTCCAATTGGCGAATCTGGTTTCTGCCTGCGCCGGCGTGTTCCCATGGTCTGGTTTGTAGTCATTGTTGACCCACAGCAGCGGCACGATCTTCATGCCGAGGCGTGTCTGCCAGGTTCCCGGGTCGTTGGCCGCACCTCCGTCGTACACCTGCAGGTAGTGGCGGTCTAGCAGACCCGGCACAGCGGCGTTGATGCGGTTCTGCACGTCGGCCCAGAAGCTTACGTTTGTGTAGGGCGCGGTCGAGTATTTGTAGCCCATGAGCTCCAGCATCTGCGCAAACTCGACGGTGCTGGGCACGTCGTAGACGCTCTCGTCGTCGTTGTTGAAGGCGTCCAGCTCCCAGGTCTGCTTGAGCACGTCAAATGCCCGGTACAGTGGTGTCGAGGGACCGGTGCCGTCCGCGGCGATGCGGTCGCGTATGACCTGGAATGTGGTGTCGTGCGAGACCAGCGAGATCTCGACACGCTCGATCAATGTCGGGGCCGTCTTCAGGGAGATGATCTTGTCGGTGAGGGCCTGGCCGCCGACGTAGCTTCCGTTGGTTACCACGGGCCAGTCCACAGGATTGCCGTCGCTCCCGGTCGAGTAATAGACCAGATCGGCGTTTGGCAGGATACCTATGCGGAAGAGGAGGACGGTGTCGAAGCCCGATGTTTTGAGAGCGGTGGTGTTGGACTGCATGACATCTTTGAAAAGAAAGATGGCTTTGACATTTTGTGCCACTGCACAGCTTGCCAGCGCAAGAAGCGAGGCCAAGCCTGATCGAGTTGAGGTAAACAGCATTGCGACTGGCGTAAGCTTCTCAGACTCGAAATGACCAAAGTCGGTCTGTTGGGTATGCTCTTTGGCGATGGCAGGAGCGGGCACATCTGTCTGTTTATGTTACAGCCGTAATCTACATTTCATCCTGGACAATACGTTACAGATCACAATAGTCGACATTATCTATGAACCTGGATACGCGTCCTCGGTTGATTCGCATACCGACCTTCCGCATCAGTTAAGAAACCCACATCGAGAGTTACAACACTAGGGACTCGGCTGGTCTTCCCCTCACTCTTTAAGGCCTAAGGGAAGAATTTATTATGCTATCACCATCATTGACCAGGGTCAAACCGCGGGGAATTAATTTGTGAACTTGGAGAAGGAACATTGATGCGATCTTGCAACGTTGCAAATGGGGTTGCAAATTGGTGCCATTCAGTCTAGGATAAAAGCAAGATTGATAAGCTAGATAGGCGTATGTAACAACATGGGTAAGATCAAAGCCCTATACACGACATACTGAGATGCGTGCACCCCTGAATAAACATGCAGCAGAGCCTGACAATGCCTGTGCTCAGACTTGTGCCAGCACCCAAACGCGAATTACTTCTTTCCTCTTTAGCTTTGAATTTTATCAAACAATTGCAGGGGAAAAATTCCAGAACCCTATGGGACTTGGCTAGATATGTTTACCGAACATTTATTGTCGGTGGGCATGTACGAAAAGAGGATATTGTACATTTTAGGTAAAGTCGTGCTGAGAAGCCAGACAATTAAAACCATTTCTGCCTGAGGTTTCAAGTTTAGCTTTCCTGCACTGCTTGAGCGTGCTTGCAGGCTAGAGAGGCTGGTCTTCCAAGGGATGGAAGGTAGATCAATAAATCATGGCAGCAAATGTCAACTTTATATTTGCAGCACTGAGGTTGGGCATGCACTAAGTAGGCATGCGTCGAGTCGGTGAGTCACTTGCAAAAAAGTCATATGTATGCACAGCCAGCCCAGTCCTGATTTTGCAAATGACCACCTGCCAAAACCAAAATATAATAAGAGGTGCAAGAAGCCCCCATCTAGCGTAACCTGTGAAAGGAGGAA
This sequence comes from Pyricularia pennisetigena, assembly GCF_004337985.1. Taxonomy (NCBI): domain Eukaryota; kingdom Fungi; phylum Ascomycota; class Sordariomycetes; order Magnaporthales; family Pyriculariaceae; genus Pyricularia; species Pyricularia pennisetigena. The sequence continues at coordinate 1,038,210 of NC_043742.1, forward strand.
AAGTCAGACAACCTGCACACTACAGTATTCATTTATCCATCCTTGTCAAGCTAGAAACAGCTCGCTTAGTCATACGCAAACTTCTTTGTACAATCAACAAACTGAGCGCTGGATACAAACAACCCCACCAAGAATCCCCCCTCAGCAGTCAGCACGTACCACCGCCTTTTCTTTCTACCGCTTGGACAGGATCCCCTTGGCTGGAACATTCGACGATCAGCCAAATAAATAATCTTATCCTAAACCACGCAACGCCTAACATCTTTTTGAAGTCATTATCTTGCCTCGAATTATTTCCCTCACGACGCGACACATAACAAACTCGAACACGAACCCATTTTCTCAAGCCGACACGATGTCTTCGCCCATGTCAACTTCAGGCCAAGATGGCCAACAATCGCACACCAAAAAGCCTGTCGAGTTTCAATTCTGCGCCGAATGCTCCAACATGCTCTACCCCAAGGAAGACGAGGAAACGCGCACACTTCAGTTTACCTGCCGAACATGCCACTACACAACCAACGCGAGCAACACGTGCGTGTTCCGTAACGAACTCAACAGCTCCGCCAGCCTTCACGCCGGAATCATCGAGGGCATGGGCAAGGACCCGACGGTGGGTGCCCCCGTTTCTGACACTTTTTCGCCACCTGCGGCATCTACCGCTGCTGCTGCCCCTTCCCTCTCGCATCTTCGACAACACGTTCCTGCCGATTCGACCATCGTCTTGTGTCTGGTTTGCGGAAAGCCTATCCTGTGCGCCGTCTGCGAGGTCACCTCCTTTTACGTCTGCAGCAACGACTTGCGCACCCTCGAAGGCAACGCCGACGACGAAACCGAAAACAGCTTCTTCTCGGCTCACGCGTCCGAGGCCTCGTCCCCTCGCACCCGGGTTCAATTTTCGTGGAATGACGATAGCGATGTGTATGACTTTATGAACGACGAGTACGCCGAGAGTGACGCCGGAAGTGCCGAGGAGGATGAGCTGTCAAAAAGCATCATGATGCTCGACCGCGTCAGGTCAACCACCAGCGTTGTTACCACCTCGTAGAGGTCGAGGCGTGGTTGATTTCACCCGCCGTCCATACGCTTAATATCTACGAACGAAATGACTCGACGACTTTACGATCACGCGACCGGAGAAGATGCCAAGGACCACAACGAAACGATGCGAGCAGTTCCGGGAACGTTTGGGGGAGCGGCAGCGCTTGTCTAGCCCTTCACTCGCCTTGCCAACATTACCTTGTTCTACTACAAAGTATAGATGGACTGCTTGCTGACGTGTTGCATTGTGTCCTTTTTATCAACAGCTCCCGCGCGCCAAGAAGACTTGCCAATACTGTGGCTTTGACGAGATGGTGTTCTTCCAAGCTCAGCAGCGAACTGCCGAGACAGGAATGGTGAGCTTTTGATTTTTTTTTTTCTTTTTTTTAATCTTGCCTAGAAATGGGAAGATATAATACTGGCCAAGAGGCTTACGCCGCCGCATACTTCTAGAAACAAATTTATGTGTGCGTCGAGTGCTCCAAGCCTCAGACGGACTGAGTTTGTGGTTTTCTGCAACGCGTATACTTGTGTGTACAGAGAATGGGGGGTTTGTGACATGAGAAGGCGTTTTAGGTGGGCTTGGTTTCCTGACCAAAAACAAAAGAACAAAGCATGGCGTGGTTACATGACAGATCTGCCCGGGTTTACGGCGTTTGGTTTCCTATTCTGTTTTTTTAATTTTGGTGTAATTTTGAGGCGGTCTTTTCTGTCTTGTTTCATTCGACTTAATACAACTACTAGTCCAACAGTCTCGATTATCATATACTGCAAGTCTTTTTGAATTGCAAGATGATGGTGTAGCCATGTCCAAAACACTACTCCTGTTTTCTCAAGATGCTTTCAATATACACATTCCCGTCTATGTTTACATTTCGTTGCGCTAGAGGTAGCCCAGCAGAACTTCCAGAACTCCAAGCGCCATATTTGTGATTTTTCTTGTTACAAGACTTGCGACCCAAGTCATTGATGTTTCTCCAGGCCTTCCTTCTGCCTTGCAGGAGCTGGCACAACCTGCCACCTCCGACAAGCATCATCACCCACTTCTCCCTCCCACTAGCAAAAGCCCGATAAGCCTGAAATCTTTCGGAATGCTCTCTTTGATCATATGTGCATGGGAGCCATGCTCAGAATCTTGCTCCACTTGGCCTTGCGCAGCTCCATTCCGACGATGCCGTTGACGCGAGATCCAACGGGGTCGCCGGCCTTGTTGATCAGGACACAGGCATTGTCATCAAACCGGACAACGGAGCCGTCCTTGCGCTGGACCTTGTACTTTGTGCGGACGACGATGGCGTGGCGGATGTCACCGCGCTTGACCTTGTTGGAGGCGGCCAGGGCGGCGGCGCCCTCGTTGGGGTTCTTGCGCTGCTCCTGGACGACGACGACGATGCGGTCACCTGGGAATCGTTAGGGGATTGCTGCATGAATCAACGGTCAAAGAATGACGGCAAGGTGGTCGGAAGTACCTATCGATGCGTGCCTCTTCTGGCCGACGATCAGGGCGCACTCGACCAAGGCGGCGCCCGAGTTGTCGATGCAGTTGAGCATCGACTGTGCTGTGTCGTCAGCTTCGAAAACAGCGAAACGGACATCTAATCCGGCGACAGCATGCGGTGGTCAGAGATTCATGCATACCTTTAATTGAATCATTGTGGATGATGTGTGTTGATTAAAACCTGAGCCTCTCTCTTCCACCTCGAACCAACAAACGCTTCTTCTGCACCCAGGTCCAAAAAGTCGTCGACAAACCTCGAAATCCGTTGCTTATGTAATACGGCGCTCGTCCCGGCTAAAGGCTGTCGCTCCATCTTGGAGGCAGGGATCAGCAAGCAATTAGACCTGGACTAACAAGCTGAGGTGGAGACCAAAAGTGAAGCGAGGTAAGCTGGGATTGGATGCATTGTGTCTTTGTCGGCAGGGGGACGACATGCGTTTACCCACGCTTCTCCATTGATCTCGCCGGTTAAGGTTAGGCGGCATGTTTATTCTCACTCTGGCTGCGTCCTGCCTTGGTTGTTTTCTTCTCATCATCACCACCACACCACACCACTCTTCTCTCCCGCTTCTCAGCCCGAGCCATCCCCTCGGTCACAGTTTGGCAGTGCCAAACCTGTCGCAAGCCCGGGCGCCTGTCCACCCCAGTCACTCCTTTTTAGTTCAGCAACCAGCTTCACGCTCGTGCATGCGCCTCGCTCATCAAGGCCTTTTTTTTTGGTGCCGCGCGTTGAGGACGTTGGATTTGTTGCTTGACAGGCGTGCCTCTCCTTGTGCCCCCAGACAATCTGATTCCCGACCGACACGCCAAATTGAATAGCCCGATCTCGCGCGGCCTTTACGAATCCCGGCAGCTACTGTCACCAGCTTTCCTGGAGCTTGTTCTACTTTCAAGGTTGGGGTTGTCTGCGGTTGGTACCTTCGCCGCGCGATTGATTCCTTTGGATCCGGCTCCGTCGCGCTCGAAACTATCCCTTCCTTGCTAGTTTGCGCCAACGTTCAGACGCCCAGTCAACCTGACTCGGATTAATCGCTCCGCCCTCATCTCACTCTCCGGTTCCCAAGCTCACCGCTGGCATCTCGTCATCTAATCTCAAATCTGTGGAGAAAAGCTGCAAAAGAGGCATCATGCCTCCCAAATCTGCCAAAAAGCAACCTCTGACGTTTGCCCAATTGGCGGCCTATGATGATATACTGACAGATGCGCTGGTCGACCACGTAAGGCTCATCGCCGTCCATCCGATTGCTTGCCTCTGGAACCCACCCCGGCCACTGACCATGATTCGCAGACATTCTACTGGACAACGATTCCAAAGAACAGACCATCATACCATGCCTCCCGCGGAGTCAAGCAAGATGAAGTCACCAAGATAGTGAAGGACCATGTGATTCTCGAGCCGAACGTCAAGCTGGCCGAGGAGAAGATGCTGGCCACGGACGGGCTCAAACGGTTCTGCAATGGGCTCAAGACGCCCAAGGAGAAGGATGACTTTCGCGCACACCTACGCCGCTACCTCTCCATCTACCTGCCCGATTGCCCTTTCGAGGTGAACTCGACCAACCGATATACCATCTTCACCCACGAGGCCAGTGTCACCGCGCGACGCCCGATCAGGAAGAACGAGATCATCAAGGCCTTGTGCGGCATTCAGGTCGTAATCTCGCCTGCCGAGGAGGCCGAAATTGCCAAGCGCAAGAAGGATTTCTCCATTGTCATTAGCTCACGCAGCAAGAGCACCAGTCTGTTCATGGGTCCTGCACGCTTCGCCAACCACGACTGCGGCGCCAACGCCAGGTTGAAGACGGCTGATCAGTCCATCATGGAGGTCCAGGCGCTTCGCAACATCGAGGTTGGCGAAGAGATAACGGTCACGTACGGCGATAATTATTTTGGGGAGGACAACTGCGAATGTCTGTGTAGGACGTGCGAACTCAGCAGGGTGAATGGTTGGGCAGGTGACGAGGCCGATGGGAACCGTGGCTTTGAGAAAAGCATCGAGGAAGACCAGGGACCTCCCGCAGGCTATTCACTGCGACGAAGAAGGCGCGACGGCAGCACGAGCCGCGCCATTTCTAGGGATTCATCAGTCACGCCCGACCTGCGACCGCGAATTCGGAAGACGCGGTCCAAGGCGCAGCTCTATACCTCTGACAGGGCTTCGACGGTTGATTCAGAAGCCTCTGGGAACCTCACAGCGAAACGGAAACGCGAACTCGATACACTGGCCAGTCCACCATTCACGCCAGCGAAGAGACAAAAGATCGCGAGCGGACTCTCTGAGATGGTCATGGCGGATTTGCCACCTCCTGCGAGCATGAGCACTCCTCCAGAGAGCTCAGTCGGGCAGCTTAGCAGGCAGTCATCTGTGTTTGAGAGCGGAACATCGGAACAACTTGTTGAGTCCTCCGATGCCACAACACCAGAGCATGACAGCTCCGATTCGAGCACACCCCCTCCCAAGTCAGGCGTGGACGAGATGGGCCCGCAGCCAGTAACCTCGTCATTGGAACCAACTAGAAACGGTAGCCAAGGGCTCGTACGAAAGCCTTCCTTGAAGGGCGCCTCATGCGCAGGGACCAGCACATCCACCCCAAGCTCATCGCGGGCGGTGGAACTTGGTTCACCGTCAGATGTGATGCTCATGCCACCATCGAGACCAAGCACTCGAGAAAAGGTATCTATGATGCAAGGTTCCGAAGCATCTACGGAGGCAACTGTTGTAAAGGCCGAGGCGTTTGAACCAAATGCCGTCACAGTCGTCAACAGTGTCGAAGCTGATCTTGCTTCAGTAAATGCTGGTGAAGTAGCACGCATCGCGAGTAAAATCGCCTTGTCTACCGAGACAGATATTAAACCAGAACCCTCCAACACAGCTGCTCCATGTGAGACGACTTTGGACAATGGAGCCAGCTCCAGGTCCAAGAAGGCCAGGGGAGACGAAATAGATCGACCTTGTCAACAAGGGCAGAGCAGAAAACGTATACCGGGCGACTACACACTGACACCTGTCCTCTTGTCGGAGCCAATGACGGCTTGGGTGCACTGCTCCAACTGCGCCACGGCCTTTGTGCAGCGGGATGCGTATTACACGCGGGCAAATTGTCCACGCTGCGAACGCCACAGTATTCTTTACGGCTACGTGTGGCCCAAGACGGAGCCTGAAGGGTCCGACGATGACGAGGAGCGCGTTCTTGACCACCGAACAGTTCACCGGTTCTTGGACCCCGAGGACGAAGCCAAGGTCCGCGGGAGGAAGCTTAGTGCGTGGCTTGTCAACAAGAAGCTCGCCGAGGCCAAAGCGGCCGAGGCTGCTGAGGCTGCAAAGAACAAGAAGACTCAGAAGAAGCAGCCGGCAAAGGTTGTCAAGAAGGCGGTTTCAAAGACGACAATGACCACTGCAACAAAAGTCACAAAAGTGGCATCAAAGGCTTCTTCTGTTTTTGGCAGGGTTACCAAGGCGGGCTCTGCCGTGTCGGAAGGCCCCAAGGCCGGTAAGGGGAGTCCTGCGACCCTCTCAAAGAAGACAATCAACTCCAAGGTCGACCATGGAGAGACTGTCGGAGATTCCATCACTTCATCAGCCTCGCCCACAGCTGACAAGGGCGACTGTACGACAAGCGCGGCTCTAGCACAACAGCTTGGGGCGTACACCGACACTAAGTTTGCTCTTGTTGACGAAGACGAGCCTGAACAGGAAGGTGGTGACAATAATGCGAGGGGCAAGATTGATGAGCGCAAGGAGTCTTCAGTTCTTCGGCAGAGGCGACTATCGTTGGATTCTGCGGGCAACAGGCGGCGCAGTGGCCGGGCGTGTAAGGCTTCAGCCAAAGCCAATGCTGCTGCAGCATCCGCTGCTGCAGCATCCGCTGCTGTTGGTTCTGATTGAAGCACTTTATTTTTCTTGGAGTCTTGGAGTGCCCTCCTAGTTTGTTGGTAATGTTGTGCGACGCGGGAGTATTGGGAACGAATTCATCCAGATGGCTGTGTATACTAGCGTTAGCGTTGTTGATCTTTAGTGGTTTTGGTGGTTTAATAGCAGCATTTATTATTATTGTTACTATTATTATTATTATTACTACTTCTTTTTCAGGTGACTTTTCAAAAGGATCAGGTTTCTTATTAAAGGGATCTTGGAGGAACTACTTACTGGTGGTATCTGAGGTGAAGACGTGATGGATGCCTAATGAATGAGACTTTTTGTCTGAGACAAATTAGATTTGCCGCAGCATCACGGATAAGATTACCGCTTCTAGGAACATTGCAACAATAACCAATACTTTATTCTGGAAGCCAATTGAGTATCCTGTGTGCTCAATATTCATGCATTAATCTTTCAAGCCGACCCCTTACGTAGTTACCAATGACCACTGACTGTGGGGGTTGACTGATTGATGTATGCATACTTGCCCCACTGTACTGTCAATCACAGCAGGGGTGTGGCGGGAATTGTGGCGCACGCATAGCTTTTTTTTTTTTTTTTTTTTTTTTTGTCTCGCCATCAACAAGCGACGAAGCGCAAACCAGGGTCTTGGTGTATTCAGGTCAAATGAACCAAAAATTTCGTATCCATTTCTCGAGATCGCGACTGTTCAAGGTTAAGCTTCATGCACAAAAAGAAGAAAATGGCCATACAATTCTGCAATGACTGCGGCGACACGCTGCCGATATCGGGAAATCCCGAGATCAAATGCGACTGCTGTGGAAACATGAACAAGAGTGCGCATTTTGCTTCATCCCAACCCTCTTTCTGTGATTAACTAGACTAGTGTTTTTTTTTCTTGATTTCTACTCTCTATTAAAACCACCCGACTTGCCCCTTGCTCACAACGTACACAAACACTAAAAGTGCTCTTCTGGATCAGACACCCTCATCAACGTGACGACCGTTTCGTCGAGCCGCGACTTTGACTCGCCGCTCCGCCTCAAGGAATACGGCGACAAGGAGGCCATGGCCAGCCGGCCCGAGATGAACTGGCCAAGCATCGACGAGAACTGCCGCTTCTGTCCCTCCAAGAAGGTGCGGTACACGACGCTCCAGACGCGTGGTGCCGACGAGGGGAGCACGGTGTTTTATTTCTGCGAGGGATGCAGCCAAAAGTAGGGCTTTTTTTTCTCTCTTATTCTCCTCGTACCCTGCTTTTTGGGCCCTTTTTTTCTTCTTGATTTTATGTGATGCAGATGCTAACCGGCGGGGTTTGTCATTTGCTGCTGTATAGATGGAAGGAGAA